>NC_059207.1:12257539-12277539 GCF_020615455.1 Coregonus clupeaformis | reverse complement strand
TGAAGATGAAACGTGGCTGGGTCTTTCAGCATGACAATGATCCCAAACACACCGCCCGGGCAACGAAGGAGTGGCTTCGTAAGAAGCATTTCAAGGTCCTGGAGTCTCCAGATCTCAACCCCATAGAAAATCTTTGGAGGGAGTTGAAAGTCCGTGTTGCCCAGCGACAGCCCCAAAACATCACTGCTCTAGAGGAGATCTGCATGGAGGAATGGGCCAAAATACCAGCAACAGTGTGTGAAAACCTTGTGAAGACTTACAGAAAACGTTTGACCTGTGTCATTGCCAACAAAGGGTATATAAGAAAGTATTGAGAAACTTTTGATATTGACCAAATACTTATTTTCCACCATAATTTGCAAATAAATTCATAAAAATCCTACAATGTGATTTTGTGGATTTTTTTTCTCATTTTGTCTGTCATAGTTGACGTGTACCTATGATGAAAATTACAGGCCTCTCTCATCTTTTTAAGTGGGAGAACTTGCACAATTGGTGGCTGACTAAATACTTTTTTTCCCCACTGTATATATATATATATATAGAGAGAGAGAAAGAGAGAGAGAGAGAGAGAGAGGGCGAGAGAGGGCGAGAGAGAGAGAGAGAGAGGGCAAGAGAGAGAGATAGAGAGAGAGAGGGGGAGGGAGAGAGATTTAGAGAGCGGTGGAGAGAGAGGGAGAGAGAGAGAGAGAGAGCGAGAGAGAGGGCGAGTAAGAGAGAAAGAGAGAGAGCGAGAGAGCGAGAGAGAGAGAGAGAGAGAGAGAGAGAGAGAGAGAGAGAGAGAGAGAGAGAGAGAGAGAGAGAGAGAGAGAGAGAGAGAGAGAGAGAGGGGGGGGAGATTTAGAGAGCAGTGGAGAGAGAGAGGGCGAAAGAGAGAGAGAGAGAGAGAGAGAGGGGAGAGGGGGAGAGAGAGAGAGGGGGAGAGAGAGGGCGAGAGAGAGAGAGAGAGAGAGAGAGAGAGAGAGAGAGAGAGAGAGAGGGGGAGAGGGAGAGGGAGAGAGAGAGAGGGGGAGGGAGAGAGAGAGAGCGAGAGAGAGAGGGGAGAGTGGGGGGAGAGAGAGAGGGAGAGAGCGAGAGAGAGAGAGGGAGAGAGAGAGCAGGAGAGTGAGATCTCTGCACCATGTTAAGGCGGTGGAATTGGGGTAGAGCATTGTCATGGGCGTATGTCTAAAATGGGGCCTCAGCCTTTGGCTTTCCATGTATTTTAACACACCATAAATCACTCTACTGGGCCTGGCCGTGCGTTACGTGAATGATATATTTTATTTACACTACAGAGGAAAACACACGTGGTCCTTATTAATCATCTCCCACCTTTAATAATGATTCAACTTCCAGTCATTCATCACCTCTTCCAAACCCACGCCTGCAGAAAAAGAAAACAGGAAGATAAAAACAAACACGGCTAACAAGCCGGGTGCTTGAGAGGATGTAGCAAGCTCAAACACCAAGAAATGAAACAATTTCATTTCTAAAGCATTGGAACCGCTACAGTAACTTAAACGTGCTACTTGCTTGCATTCATGTTTTAGCTAGTGATATATACACTACCGGTCAAGAGTTTTAGAACACCTACTCATTCAAGGGTTTTTCTTTATTTTTACTATTTTCTACATTGTAGAATAATAGTGAAGACATCACAACTATGAAATAACACATGTGGAATCAAGTAGTAACCAAAAAAAGTGTTAAACAAATCAAAATATATTTTATATTTGAGATTCTTCAAATAGCCACCCTTTGCCTTGATGACAGCTTTGCACACTCTTGCCATTCTCTCACCCAGTTTCATAAGGTAGTCACCTGGAATGCATTTCAATTAACAGGTATGCCTTCTTAAAAGTTAATTTGTGGAATTTCTTTACTACTTAATGCGTTTGAGCCAATCAGTTGTGTTGTGACAAGGTAGAGGGGATATACATAAGATGCAGTTAAAGTTGGAAGTTTACATACACCTTAGCCAAATACATTTAAACTCAGTTTTTCACAATTCGTGACATTTAATCCCAGTAAAATGTCCCTGTTTTAGGTCAGTTAGGATCACCACTTTCTTTTAAGAATGTGAAATGTCAGAATAATAGTAGAGAGAATGATTTATTTCAGCTTTTATTTCTTTCATCACATTCCCAGTGGGTCAGAAGTTTGCATACACTCAATTAGTATTTGGTAGCATTGTTCAACTTGGGTCAAACGTTTCAGGTAGTCTTCCACAAGCTTCCCACAATAAGAATTTTGGCCCATTCCTCCTGACAGAAATGTTGTAACTGAGTCAGGTTTGTAGGCCTCCTTGCTTGCACACGCTTTTTCAGTTCTGCCCACAAATCATACTTCCAAAGATGTGACACAGGGCTTTGTGATGGCCACTCCATTACCTTGCCTTTGTTGTCCTTAAGCCATTGTGTCACATCTTTGGAAGTATGCTTGGGGTCATTGTCCATTTGGAAGACCCATTTGCGACCAAGCTTTAACTTCCTGACTGATGTCTTGCTTCAATATATCCACATAATTTTCCTTCCTCATGATGCCATCTATTTTGTGAAGTGCACCAGGCCCTCCTGCAGCAAAGTACCCCCACAGCATGATGTTGCCACCCCTGTGCTTCACGGTTGGGATGGTGTTCTTCGACTTGCAAGTACCCCCTTTTTCTTCCAAACATAACAATGGTCATTATGGCCAAACAGTTATATTTTTGTTTCATCAGACCAGAGGACATTTCTCCAAAAAGTACGATCTTTGTCCCCATGTGCAGTTGCAAACCGTAGTCTGGCTTTTTTATGGCAGTTTTGAAGCAGTGGCTTCTTCCTTGCTGAGCGGCCTTTTAGGTTATGTCGATATAGGACTCGTTTTACTGTGGATATAGATACTTTTGTACCTGTTTCCTCCAGCATCTTCACAAGGTCCTTTGCTGTTGTTCTGGGATTGATTGGCACTTTTCGCACCAAAGTACGTTCATCTCTAGGAGATAGAATGCGTCTCCTTCCTGAGCAGTATGACAGCTGCGTGGTCCCATGGTGTTTATACTTGCGTACTATTGTTTGTACAGATGAAGGTGGTACCTTCAGGCATTTGGAAATTGCTCCCAAGAATGAACCAGACTTGGCTGATTTCTTTTGATTTCCCATGAAGTCAAGCAAAGAGGCACGGAGTTTGAAGGTAGGCCTTGTAATACATCCACAGGTACACCTCCAATTGACTCAAATTATGTCAAGTAGCCTATCAGAAGCTTCTAAATCCATGACATCATTTTCTGGAATTTTCCAAGCTGTTTAAAGGCACAGTCAACTTAGTTTATGTAAACTTCTGACCCACTGGAATTGTGATACAGTGAATTATAAGTTAAATAATCTGTCTGTAAACAATTGTTGGAAAAATTACTAGTGTCATGCACAAAGTAGATGTCCTAACCGACTTGCCAAAACTATAGTTTGTTAAAAATAAATTTGTGGAGTGGTTGAAATACGAGTATATATATATATATATATATATATATATCTTTTTTTTGTATGTGTAACTATGAGAGTTCTAAAACAATATATATATTTTAATGTCACATCCACAGTTGCAGTGAAATGTGTTGTTTTACAGGGTCAGCCATAGTAGTAGGGTTAAGTGCCTTGCTCAATGGTACATCAAAATATGTTTTACCTTGTCGGCTCGGGTATACAAACCAGTGACCTTTGGGTTAATAGCACAACACTCTAACCACTAGGCTACCTGCTGCCTTATTGTCACGTTCATTGAATGACGGGACAGACCAAGGCGCAGCGTGATATACGTACATGTTTATTAAACCAATAAACACTCGACAAAACAATAAACTAAACGAAACGTGAAGTCCAAGGTAGCGCACACACAACATACCTTACAAGGAACAAGATCCCACAACCCACTAGTGCCAATAGGCTGCCTAAGTATGATCCCCGAATCAGAGACAACGAGCTACAGCTGCCTCTGATTGGGAACCACACTGGCCAACATAGATCTACACATAATAGATCAAAACATAGAAAACACCACAAAGAATATACACACCCTGACTCAACATATAAGAGTCCCCTGAGTCAGGGCGTGACAGTACCCCCCCCCCCAAAGGTGCGGACTCCGACCGCACCAACCTGACATGACAGGGAAGGGTCCGGGTAGGCATTCCGCCTCGGAGGCGGATCCGGCTCCGGCCGTGACGACCACACTCTCTTCTCCCCCCCATTACGCCCCTGGTCCGGTCTGGACCTCAGCGTGCTGCTCCCCCTCTCCTTCCTCCCACGATACACCAGACCCTGTCTGGATCCTGGTGTGAGAGACCCCGAACCTGGAGAGGGGCTGACGTTAGGCTCTGGACTGGAGCCGCTGACCGGAACTGGACTGGGCACCGGTGGAGTGGACTGCTCTGGCTCCGGAGTGGAGCCGCTGACCGGAGCAGAATCAGGCACCGGTGGAGCGGACTGCTCTGGTTCCGGAGTGGAACAGCTGACCGGAACTGGATCAGGCACCGGTGGAGCGGACTGCTCTGGCTCCGGAGTGGAGCAGCTGACCGGTGCCGGACCAGGCACCGGTGGAACGGGCACGGGCACGGGCCGTGCCGGACTGGACAAACGCACCACTGGTCTGGTGCGAGGGGCAGGAACGGGCCGGGACGGACTGGCGACGCGCACCACTGGTTTGGTGCGAGGAGCAGGAACAGGCCGGGCCGGGCTGGCGACGAGCACCACTGGCTTGGTGCGAGGAGCAAGAACAGGCCGGGCTGGCGACGCGTACCACTGGCTTGGTGCGAGGAGCAGGAACAGGCAGGGGCTGGACTGGCGACGCACACCACTAGCTTGGTGCGAGGAGCAGGAACAGGCCGGGCCGGACTGGTGACGCGCACCACTGGCTTGGTGCGAGGAGCAGGAACAGGCCGGGCTGGCGACGCGCACCACTGGCTTGGTGCGAGGAGCAGGAACAGGCCCGGCCGGGCTGGCGACGCGCACCACTGGCTTGGTGCGAGGAGCAGGAACAGGCCGCCGGGCTGGCGACGCGCTCCACTGGCTTGGTGCGAGGAGCAGGAACAGGCCCGGCCGGGCTGGCGACGCGCACCACTGGCTTGGTGCGAGGAGCAGGAACAGGCCCGGCCGGGCTGGCGACGCGCACCACTGGCTTGGTGCGAGGAGCAGGAACAGGGCGGGCCGGGCTGGCGACGCGCACCACTGGCTTGGTGCGAGGAGCAGGAACAGGCCGGGGCCAGAATGGCGACGCGCACCACAGGCTTGGTGCGAGGAGCAGGAACGGGCCGGGCCGTACTGGGAACCCGCACCACTGGCTTGGTGCGGGGAGCAGGAACGGGCCGGACCGGACTGGCGACACGCACCACTTCCTTGGTGCGAGGAGCAGGACTGGGTTCCTTCATTAACCCCCGCTCCTTCTGCTGCCTAACCAGCTCCTCTCGCCGTGCCTCTACTCTTTCCTTCTCCCTTTTAGCCTCCTGTAGCGCCTCCCTCTGACCGAATAACTCCTGCTCCCTCTGAACCGATAGCCCCCGTAACATGGTGGCCTCCTAACCTGCAGATCCACCCTTTAACGGCCTCCTGCTGCCTCGTCGTCCACACCGTGTGCCCCCCCAAAAAAATGATTGGGGTTGCCTTCCGGGTCTCCGTCGTCGGCCCTGTTGGTGCCGTTTCTCCTCTCCTACCTGGGCATCCTCCTTCATCGCCCTCCGATAACGGACGGCCTCCTCCTCCGAGGAGGACATCTACTAACGTAACCTCCTGTTGAGTCCCAGGCGTTTGCTCCTTCTCGGCACGCTGCTTGGTCCTTGTTTGGTGGGATCTTCTGTCACGTTCGTTGAATGATGGGACAGACCAAGGCGCAGCGTGATATACGTACATGTTTATTAAACCAATAAACACTCGACAAAACAATAAACGAAACGAAACGTGAAGTCCGAGGTAGCACACACAACATACCTTACCCGGAACAAGATCCCACAACTAGACAGTGCCAATAGGCTGCCTAAGTATGGCCCCCAATCAGAGACAACGAGCTACAGCTGCCTCTGATTGGGAACCACACCGGCCAACATAGATCTACACATAATAGATCAAAACATAGAAAACACCACAAAGAATATACACACCCTGACTCAACATATAAGAGTCCCTTGAGTCAGGGCGTGACACTTATAGTGGTGTAGGTATGTTATCCCTTGATGACATGAGAATTATTCTGACCTGTGACATTTTTACACTAGTTAGCGTCAGCACCATTTCACACTTTCACTTGTCGTCTCACTTAGAAACTACCCTTAATGATGGAGTACAGACATAACCACATACATCCTCTACACAAAGATGTGGCTGTCAGAGAAATCTACTGGCTTGGCCAATGTGGCTGAATTACTGGCCAAACTCGTACATGAAACGTCCCATTTTGTACTCAACATATTTTTTCCTGGGCAGTCTATAAGAACTCCAGTAAGATATAGTAGAATAGTTCAGAATGATTCTTCATGTTAGAAATGATTTAGAAAGCGATTCTTATTCCAGCCATCGCTGTAAGTTAAACTTCCCAGTGTGCAGTGTGTTTGGAACTCTTCCAAATCACACAAGAGAGGGCATTAAAATAACGTTGGAGCACACACTTGAGGTCTGGGTTGTGGGAAAGTGAATGGGACACTGAGACAATGAATGAAAGGATATGAACAGAGCTAAGGGACTGATGGGAAAAGAAATGTCTCACCACGTGAGTGGCTAAAGACCATTTACATGACCTGTAGTGGTAGCCATTGCTGGAGTATTGATGAGCTTGTTGGCAGGGTATAAATCGGGAAGTAAAAACAAAAGCTGAACACAGTCCCGTCCCTGGACTCTACTAAGATAGAGCTCTTAACATCATCCTATATGATAGCCACCAGGCGGAAAACAAAAGTAAAAAATCGTCATCCCTGACATCAACAGCTTGTGCTCCTCCCTCCAGCTTTTGAGAAGTGTGTGTCTGTGTGTCTGTGTCTGTGTGTCTCTTTTGTCTACGTGTGTGTGTGTGTGTCTGTGTGTGTGTGTGTCTGTGTGTGTGTCTGTGTGTCTATGTCTGTTTGTGTGTGTGTCTGTGTTTGTCTTTTTGTCTGTCTGTGTGTCTGTGTGTGTGTTTGTGTGTGTGTCTGTGTCTGTGTCTGTGTGTGTGTGTATATGTGTCTGTGTGTCTGTGTGTGTCTATGTGTGTGTGTCTATGTGTGTGTGTGTCTGTGTGTCTCTGTGTCTCTATGTCTGTGTGTCTGTGTATGTGTGTGTGTGTGTTTGTCTGTGTCTGTGTCTGTGTTTCTGTGTGTGTCTGTATGTGTGTATGTGTGTCTGTGAGTGTCTGTGTATGTGTCTGTGTTTCTGTGCGTCAGTGCGTATGTGTGTGTCTGTGTGTTTCTGTCTGTATGTGTGGGTGTCTGTGTGTATGTGTGTGTATGTCTGTGAGTGTGTATGTTTGTGTGTCTGTGTGTGTCTGTGTGTGTCTGTGTGTCTGTGTTTGTCTATGTGTGTGTGCCTGTGTGTGTGTCTGTGTGTGTATGTATATATGTGTCTGTGTGTCTTTGTGTGTGTATGTGTGAGTGTGTGTGTGTGTCTGTGTGTGTATGTGTGTCTCTGTGTGTCTGTGTTTGTCTATGTGTGTGAGTCTGTGTATGTGTCTGTGTGTGTGTGTCTGTGCGTGTCTATGTGTGTGTGTCTCTGTGTGTGGCTGTCTGTGTGTGTGTGTCTGTGTCTCTGTTTGTGTGTCTGAGTGTCTGCGTCTGGGTGTCTGTGTTTGTGTGTGTGTCTGTGTCTCTGTGTCTGTGTACGTGTGTGTGTGTTTGTCTGTGTCTGTGTTTGTGTGTCTGTGTGTGTGTGTGGGTCTGTGCGTCTGTGTGTATGTGTGTGTGTGTGTATGTGTGTGTCTGTCTGTATGTGTGTGTCTGTGTGTCTGTGTATGTGTGTAAATATATGTTTGTGTCTGTGAATGTGTGTGTCTGTGTGTGTCTATGAGTGTGTGTGTGTGTGTGTGTGTGTCTGTGTGTGTGTGTTCAGTGTGTCTGTGTGTGTGTTCAGTGTGTGTGTGTTCAGTGTGTGTGTGTGTGTGTGTCTGTGTGTCTGTGTGTGTCTATGTGTCTGTGTGTGTGTCTCTGTGTGTGTTTGTGTGTCTCTGTGATTGAGTGTGTGTGTGTATGTGTGTGTGTGTGTGTGTCTGTGTATGTGTGTGTCTGTATGTGTGTGTGTGTCTCAGTGTCTATGTGTGTTTGTCTGTGTCTCTGTGTGTGTGTGTGTGTCTGTGTGTGTGTGTGTCTGTGTTTCTGTGAGTGTCTCTCTGTGTGTGTGTATGTGTGTGTGTGTCTGTGTGTCTTTGTGTGTGTCTGTGTGTCTGTGTGTGTATATGGTTGTATGACTGTGTGTCAGTGCGTACGTGTGTGTCTGTGTGTGTATGTATGTGTGTGTGTGTCTGTGTGTGTGTGTCTATCTGTATGTGTGTGTTTCTGTGTGTACGTGTGTGTATGTCCGTGAGTTTTTGTGTGTGTGTGTGTCTGTGTGTGTCCTTTTGTCTGTGTGTCTGTGTATGTGTGTGTATGTCTGTTTTTGTGTGTGTGTCTGTGAATGTGTATGTGTGCATATGTCTGTTTGTGTGTGTGTGTATCTGTTTATCTGTGTGTGTGTGTTTTTGTGTGTGTGTATTTGTGTGTGTGTCTGTGTGTGTGTGTGTACCTGTGTGTCTTTGTGTGTGTGTACCTGTGTGTCTTTGTGTGTGTGTGTGTCTGTTTGTGTGTGTGTGTGTCTGTTTGTGTGTCTGTGTGTGTGTGTGTGTGTCTCTGTGTGTCTATGTGTGTGTGTGTGTGTGTGTCTCTGTGTGTCTATGTTTGTGTGTGTGTGTGTGTGTGTGTGTGTCTATGTGTATCTGTTTATGTGTGTGTGTGTGTGTGTGTGTGTGTGTGTGTGTCTGTCTGTCTATGTGTGTGTGTGTATGTGTGTGTGTGTGTGTGTGTGTGTGTGTGTGTGTGTCTGTGTGTCATTCCGTGTGTGTGTTTGAGTGTCTGTGTATGTGTGTGTCTGTATTTTTGTCTGTGTGTGTATGTGTGTGTGTGTGTGTCTTTGTGTCTGTGTTTGTCTCTGTGTCTGTCCGTGTCTGTTTGTGTGTGTACGCGTCTTTTTGTGTCTGTGTCTGTCTGTATGTCTGTGTGTGTGTGTGTCTGTGTGTGTATGTGTGTGTCTGTCTGTGTGTGTGTATGTGTCTGTTTGTGTGTCTGTGTGTGTGTGTCTGTGTGTTTGTGTGTGTGTGTGTGTGTGTATATGTGTGTTATGATGACTTGTGATACAAGGTTCATTAATGTATTTACAACTCATAAGATGTATATAAGGGAGAGAGTACAAGGACATGCCATGTGATATTGGTGTCACGGGTTAGTAACAGAAGGTCAGTGTGCCAAGATAGATTGGGGGCCACTGTTGCTAATCTTAGGAGGGGTGTGTGATGGAATGGCCTGGCTAGGGTGCCACACGACATCAAGTAGGTGGATGATATGGTGGTGGATGAGTGACACTCAATAATGGTTGGCAACTGTTGGATAGAATTAGCTTGTAAACAGGTATATAAACTGAGAGATTTTGTATGGAAGTCTTTCAGAAGGCAGGAGGCTATGTCCGTACCTCCTGTCATTGAATCCAATATTGTAACCATTAAATAATAACTGAATCAAATCTCCATCTGTGTAACATACTCTCTTGCATCCTGAACGTCTCGATACCAGAAACTCATCATAACAGATTGGTGTCTAAACGAACAGGATGCCGTTTACAGCCGAACTAACAGGTAAGGAGACTTTAATTTTTTTGATTGTGTTAAACTCTGCTTATCTGTGGTAAGGCTGAGCTGTAAACACCATTTAAAATTATATATTTTAAAAGGGGGAAGATGAGTTGTATTGAGTTATCTAATGAGATGAGAAAGATCAAATTTGACAATAAAATGGTGCTGTGATTCTAAGTAGGATTTGTTCAGAGTAATCAACAACAAAAAAACATCAGAGGAGAAGGAGAATGGGTTTAACAAGATTGGGTGTAGGGTCTTTTAAGGTGTACGACATTATAAAATAGGTCAGAGGTTCGAGTCCTCAACATGATGAGATTATAAGGTGTACGACATTATAAAATAGGTCAGAGGTTCAAGTCCTCAACATGACGAGATAATAGAGTGTACGACATTATAAAATAGAATAGACATTGTTCATAGGTTCAAGTCCTGTGACAGAGAAATAAACATTGTTCATAGGTTCAAGTCCTGTGACGAAATAATATAGATATGAAGAGGTTCAAGGCCTCAACCAGGTTATAAAAGCCCTATGAGAAAATTTGTATTTTGGTGAAGGTTCAAGTCCTTGGTAGAAGGTTATAAAAACCCTGTAAGATAGTTTGTTGAAGGTTCAAGTCCTTGGTTGAAGGTTAACGTACTAGTTTTAAGGTTAGAGTCCTTTGTAAAAGCCCTATAAGGTCAAATATTGATTACAGAAGTAACAACACTATAGAGGAGAAGTACAAATTAAGGAGGTTCAGTCCTCTGAGAGGTAGAGTAATTACTCAAACGGCCAGTAGAGGGCGCAGATGCAATGTAACAAATTGAATAATAGCACCAAACACAAAATAGGCTAACAACATTTTAATAAATATCAAAGTGGGGATTTGATTCAAGTATTTGATTACTAATATTGCATGAATTAAAGGCAGTAATGAATGGCCAGCTTAGTAGACCGGTATCTGAAAAAAAACAGTCACCATTAAGAGTAAATCAGAGCTTCATTTACCTCGAAGAGAGAGACAGGAAATGACAAAATTATTACAGGCAAATCTGCATTTAGAACAAGTCTCTTGTAAAGTAATAAAACAAATCTGACACCGCGTGACTGGATGTTAATGAAATTAGTTGTTTTTTTTCTATGTGGAACCATATCTTAGTGATAGGTCAGCATGGACAGATAATGACTATCCTCAAGATGGTGGTTTTTAAAAGGGATAAATTACAAGTAGCGCGAAAGTATATAATTGATAATACAGCCATATGCAGCGCGAAATGGGATTTAAATTATATGAAAAAGGTGTATAAAGCATGGAATTTAATGTGTGCACAATGGCTGGTAAATATAATTAGGAAGGAGGAAAAGTCAGTTAAGACATTACGTAATTTGGTAATGGAGTAACATAATCTACCTTATGAGATCAAATGGTGGCGCGAGGAATGCAGGGCATTGTGGTTACAAAGGTTTTGTAGAGCTTTTGAAACGGCAGAAAGAACATTTAGTGGTCATACAGGACGAATAAACATTGAACAAATTTGATCTACTAGAGAGTGTGTGGGAAACGAATATAAAAAAGATATTTACAATAATTCAACAAAACCAAAATATCGATTTAAGCAAAAGATTAGCAAATACAATAATGGAATTTTTCATTGAAGCAGGGGAACGATAATAATCGAGGGAGATAGAGAGAGGAAATTGGACTCCTGCCCAACCGCACGCTAATTCCCAGAATAAACCTAGAGAAGAGAAGCTGGGTGATCTATTCAACAAGATTGAAGGTGTCCTTTAAGTAAACAGAAAGTCCAGTCTATCAGAATTAGTGGAACTACGCAAATTGATCATATCTCTCCCATTACAAATTGATTTGGAGGATATTAATTATCAACATTCATTTATAGTAAGCGCTTCAACTACTATGGCGTTCATGGGAAGAGACCTTTTAAGTAAACTCGATGCAACCATTTTTTGTTCACCAGATGGCATCAAGAGTTTTAGAAGGCTCTGTCGTAGCTCTGTCGTAGCCGGCCGCGACCGGGAGACCCATGGGGCGGCGTAAAATTGGCCCAGCGTCGTCCAGGGTAGGGGAGGGAATGGCCGGCAGGCATGTAGCTCAGTTGGTAGAGCATGGTGTTTGCAATGCCAGGGTTGTGGGTTCGATTCCCACAGGGGGGCAGTATGAAAAATAAAAAATAAATGATGTATGCACTCACTCACTCACTAACTGTAAGTCGCTCTGGATAAGAGCATCTGCTAAATGACAAACAAAAAAGAACAGCATGCTATTTTATGAACAAAGAGCAGAAAGTAATTTTAATTTGAAAGAGTGCATAATCAATTATATCAATGTGCATGATAAGTTGATAATAAGCTTTGATAGAACATCATATTGTGGTTCCGTACATCAATGCCCATCATATAATGTCAAAGAGTGGTATGGAGAACGTGAGGTTATTTTAGAGTGTAATGGAAAAATATATGTTTTAAGGAGAGGCTTGACTTTGACGGTGTTTCCTGAAGGTTAGAGAACCGGTGAGGATCCAATGATAGGAAGGTCAGTATCCTTGAAACTACAGTATTTTTTTGGTACCGCTGGGAGTATGTTTGAAGAAGTTGATTTGTGTTGAGTGAGGATCGTTAATAAAACATGAAGGGATTGTTTGATGTGAGTACCTAGAAGTTTCTAACATTCTATACGGAGTTTGTGACGTTGCGGAAATAGGGAAGAATGGAAGGTTTGTAGTGTGCTTGGGTCAAATGGAAAGACTCACTTATTTAACAGGAATAGCGAGACGATTTCATGGTAGTCCTTTTTTTGCGTTGCCTATGGGTTTGCTAGATTAAACGATTGAGAATGGTGGCGTAATGTCAATCCAGAAATTGGATATTGATACTATGGATATAAATTCAATATATGCTGGTCAACTAGAGCAAGTCTTTGGTTTATTACTTGTAGCCTACTTAGAAAGGACAGTTACCTAGATCTGCTGTATTCTAGGAATGGCGGATTGGTATTATCTTCATGATAAAGGGGATAAAAATAGTTTAGTATTGGGACGAAGCACAGGGAAGCGAGTGTCTTATCTTAATGGGAAGTGAAGCAAGTGGACAAAGAGAATAAATAGAGTATTAAAAATCCAACAGGGATTATGAAGCAGTATTGGAAGGGAGCAGAGTATGAAAGATAACATTAAGTGAGGAATATAGGAACTTGTAGCTGAGGTCACTACAGAAGTATTACTGACACAATATAAACAGATCAAATGAACCAAACATGAACCTACTACAGCAATTGACTGTTAATGTTGTTAAGTTAGTTTTAAAACTCTACGATAGAGGTAAATGCAGAACACTTTGAGAATGGTTTTTATTTGTTGTTTGGAGAGTTTCTAGGTGTGGATCTGTAGGTGTTAGCAACTGGGGTTAGCTGAACGTGAGAGAGTAAGGGTCATTGTGGGTTAAGTTTGGTGTAAACGGATAAATGGTTGTTGCGAAGAAGGAGGAAGTACAAAGGGGAATGGATGTTACCGGTGTGAAATGGCTAGCTAGTTAGTGGTGCGAACTAGTAGCGTTTAGATTGGTGACGTAACTTGCTATGCGACCTGGAAGGATTTGTTTGACTTGCTCTGCAAGGTCGCGCCTTTTGTTGAATGACGAGTAATGGTGCTTCGAGGGTGACTAATTTTAATGTGTGCAGAAGGTACCTGGTTCAAGCCCATGTAGGTAAGGGAGCAAAACTGTTACATTGATGCTGTTTACATTTAGCAGACGCTCTTATCCAGAGCGACTTACAAATTGGGGCATTCAACTTATGATAGCCAGTGGGACAACCACTTTTCTTCTTTTTATTATTATTATTACTTATTTATTAATTGTTTATGGGGGGGGTAGAAGGATTACTTTATACTATTTCAGGTATTCCTTAAAGAGGTAGGGTTTCAAGTGTCTCCGGAAGGTGGTCAGTGACTCCGCTGTCCTGGCGTCGTGGGGGAGCTTGTGACCTGAATCACTGGTTGAATTGATAAGATTATACGAAAGAGATTGTCATACCAACACATGGCGGCATAGGATAACACAGAAATTAAAGTTGCATCACTGTGAATAGATGTTTTGTTTGTTTTGACTATAACTTCACAATAATTTGTCATCTGTTAAAGTACCGATAGATGGAAAGTCAGCGGTAGAGAATAATTGATATTGTTGAGGGTTTTCTGGGTTAAAAAGTAAGTAAGTTAATTGGGAGATGAGAAATGTTGATAAAGGATGCAGAGGGTAATGTGGAGCACATATCCAGATAGTTGAATATGGAACGTTCTTTGACAATTTTTGATTATTATTAGTATATTCTATAGTTTGTTTAAACAACAGTGAGTTATGCAGACAGTTCATTAATTCTAAAAACGATAATCTGTTTCTGGTACGTTGAACAATGGGAGGTTGTTTTTAATAGATGCCTGGGATAAAATATCACGGCTTCCTTACGCAGAGTAATTGATTATAGTGCCGATTTAATAAAATATGACATTTAGAGGGGTGACAGGAACAATATAAGGGGAAACAGATATTTCCTATGTTGTTGATCAAGTAACGATACTAGGATAATTTGATATGGTATCAAAAGGAGCAGATTTAGGGGTTGAATAATCATTGTGAAAATTTCAGAGGATGAAGTCTGAAGGGTAATCAATTTAAAATAATCATTGTAAACTCAGAGAAACTTGAGTGGTTTTCATCTTTTGAGAGATTGTATGTTAACGAAATGTATACTTTCTCTTCCAGGAGAATGAGGATTTCCTTATCTCTCATTGGAATGTTTCCCAAGTCTGTGGGCTAGGTGGAGCAGTTAGTAAAATTCAGCAGTTTATTAATAAAGTCATAAGAGGGAGCTACCCAATTAAATAAGACCTGGCTATTTTTGTTTGTTGTTTTCCAAAGTTTTTTTATTTTTAAATAACCACACACAAACCCCCCTATTACAAGGGTTATATAGGGTTGTTATTTTGATTTTAGGGGGTTTTAACAGGTCAAAGGTGATAAGTCTTAAAGGGGCACACACATTTTTTTTTTTTTAATGAGTAGGTTTTGGGTAAACACGTGATTTCTTTTGAGAAGAAATGTAATGAGGACTTACTGTACACTTGGGATATATAACATTTATGAAATGTTTTGACTGTTGTTAATGAGTAGTTTATACTATAGAATGGAACACTTCTTTGAAGGATTTCAATGACCTTTGAACTCTGTCCTGACGTTCTAGTGTGAATTGATCATCCACACTGGAAATCCTAGAGTCATTGGATGAGGAATTTAAGGTAATTTATCATACCGGGTTGAGGGTAATTTATAATACTGATAATTATGAAGAAGTTTATAATTTTGCAATAGTTATATATATATATGATTTGGACCATGACAAAGACAAAGAGAGAGCACTATCCCTGAATGAGAGATACCTATCGCTAGTCAATTTTACTATTCTTGATTTACTTTATGGGATACAATTGAGTTAAGGTATTGTCAAATATTGTAATTTTAATGTCATTTATTATTTTGATTTAACAAACAGTGTCGTTGTTTTGTTTTTGAATGCATGAATCACGATGTGAGTCATGTGTTCAAAGGGGGGAAGTACTGGTGGCATGGGGCTTTTTGGTAAATATGCAAATTGTATTAAGAATATGAGCAGTAATAATTAATGTGTTATGGGTTAGATTAAATGTTTTAGGTGAAAAGGTATTTGTGGTGTAAAGCAGGATGTAGAGGAGGCCTGTCTAGGAAACTAGTGGACTATAACAAGCTGAAAAAAATGTGCACTTTCTAATATCAAGGTTTCTACTGAATGATATGAAGACAGGATATAGTAGCATAGGGTGTATCATCTAACCATGTTGCTAAGACATTCTTCCCAAGGGTGAAGGCTTCTCTGCCAACCTAACAGGATAATATGGGCATTGTATGCACCTGGAGACTGGGGGTAAAGGATTAAAGAAGTCAGATGCTGGCTAACTCGATGGAGGGGAAAGTAGAAGAGAGAGATACCTGCATCTATGTGTCTCACTGTAGGAGTATTCTAACTCAGAGGAGGAAGATGGCACAGCCACTGCGGAGCATTGTTTTGTTTTGTGTCTATGTCCGTGTGTCTTTGCAGCAGGGACTCAACTTCCCTATTAGTACTCTGAAAGAAGGACACACTCCACAGAGCGATGTTGATAAATGGAGAAGGACTCTGCATGATCCTAGACCTAATGAGGAAGGAGGTTCAGAGCTAAAAGGACCACACATCGTCACCCAGTCTACACCAACGGAGGTATGGATAGAGGGGAGATCGACCTGGTATCATCTAAACCAATGCCACAGAGTACTAATAGGAAACCGATGACCTAGAGATGAGGGAGATAAGGATGCTGGAGATGACAAGGATCAGGTGATGGGAGACAATTATAAGGGGATGCTATTGATGAGATACAGGTGATGGCTGATTCCCTCGGCGGAGGGACAGACCTACAAGAACGTCCAAGAACTTCAAGATCTTCCAGAATTTCAAGAATCACCTGACTGTCATATCATTCATTTTTTTTTGTATTTGGAGGGTTTACCTAACAGAAATTGGGGAGTATATTAGAAATTGGTATTACGAATAATTGGTAAAAAATTATAATTTGTAATATAGTCAATGCTTATATGGATTTCTTGGATTAGAAATGAACTCAACTAAACAGTTATGTTCTGTCTTCTATTGAGGAAAATACAGATGGTGTCTTGATGCATAGCGGGGATCATTTGGCCTAGAATGGTGTGAACATAAAAATAAAAATATAAGAAACAACCTATGAACCGGCTGAAGATGAACATCAGAGGCGTTGAAGACGTTCCTGTACAGCACCACTTCTACATGCAACAGGTGTACAACAGCCAATCAAAGCTATCAACTGATTTTCTCATGTTTTTATATCGAGAGAGTGGGACAGGAGTCCACCATTGAGTGAGAATGGAGAAGGATCGGTTTAAATACAACATTTCTCATGTTGTTGGTATAATAGTTGGCAAATGGACAAGACACAATGGGGTGTATAGATGGTGGTGACTCGGATGAGACATTGAAGTTGGGACATTGTCAATGAACTATGAAGCTGTCTGAAGAACATAATGAAGAGACGGCAGAAGATTTAAGTGCCGGGAGAAAAAAGGGGTTGCTTAGCGGTGGTTATAAAAAATTGGATTTATCTAAATTTGCTAATTTGGGTAGGAGGTATATACATGTGTGTGTGTGTGTGTATGTGTGTGTTTCTGTGTGTATGTGTGTGTATGTCTGTAAGTGTGTGTGTGTGTGTGTGTTTGTTTTTGTCTGTGTGTCTGTGTGTCTGTGTATGTGTGTGTATGTCTGTTTGTGTGTGTGTACCTGTGTGTGTGTGTGTGTGTGTGTGTGTGTGTGTGTGTGTGTCTGTGTGTGTGTGTGTCTGTGTGTTTCTCTCTGTATGTGTGTGTGTGTCTGTATGTCTGTATGTGTGTGTGTGTGTGTATGTGTGTCTGTCTGTGTGTGTTTCTGTGTGTGTCTGTGTCTCTGTGTGTCTGTGTCTCTGTGTGTGTCTGTGTCAGTGTGTCTGTGTGTGTGTGTGTGTGTGTATGATTGTGTGTGTATGTCTGTGTCTGTGTGTGTGTTTATCTGTGTGTGTGTGTGTGTGTTTGTGTGTATGTGTGTATGGATGTGTGTCTGTTTGTGTGTGTGTCTGTGTCTCTCTATGTCTGTGTGTATGTGTGTGTGTCTGTGTCTGTTTGTGTGTGTCTGTGTGTGTGTGTGTCTTTGTGTGTGTGTCTGTCTGTGTGTCTGTGTGTATGTCTGTCTGTTTGTGTGTCTGTGTATGTGTGTGTGTGTGTGTGTGTGTGTGTGTGTCTGTGTATATATGTCTGTGTGTATGGATGTGTGTGTCTGTGTGTGTCTATGTCTGTGTGTGTGTGTCTGTTTGTGTTTGTGTCTGTGTGTATGTGTGTGTGTGTCTGTTTTTATATGTGTATGTGTGTGTGTGTGTCTGTGTCTGTTTGTGTGTGTATGTGTGTGTTTGTGTGTGTGTATGTGTGTCTGCATGTGTCATTGTGTCTGTTTGTCTATGTGTCTGTGTGTATGTGTGTGTCTGTGTGTGTGTATGTGTGTATGTCTGTGTGTCTGTGTATATGTCTGTGTGTGTGTGTGTGTGTTTGTGTGTGTGTGTCTGTGTGTGTTTGTGTGAATGTGTATGTGTGTATGTGTGTGTCTGTGTGTATATGTGTGTGTGTCAGTGTCTGTTGGTTCCTGTGTTTGTGTGTGTCTGTGTGTGTGTGTGTTTGTTTGTGTGTGTGTGTGTGTTTGTGTGTGTGTGTGTGTTATGTGTGTGTTTGTCTGTGTCTGTCTGTATGTCTGTGTGTGTTTGTGTGTCTGTGTGTGTGTACGTGTGTGTATGTCTGTGTGTATATGTGTCTGTGTGTTTAGCTGTATCTGTGTGTCTGTGTCTTTGTGTTTGTGTGTGTGTGTGCGTGTCTGATTGTATGTGTGTCTATGTCTGTGAATCTGTTTGTCTGTATTTCAGTGTGTCTGTTTGTCTGTGTCTCTGTGTTTGTTTGTCTGTGTGTGTGTGTATGTGTGTGTCTGTGTGTGTGTGTGTGTATCTCTGTGTCTGTGTGTCTGTGTGTCTGTGTCTGTGTGAGTGTTTCTGTGTGTATGTGTCTGTGTATTTCTATGTGTGTGTGTGTGTGTGTGTGTGTCAGTGTATATGTGTCTGTGTGTGTATCTGTGTCTGTGTGTCTGTGTATGTGTCTATGTGTGTGTGTGTGTGTGTCAATTTGTTTGTGTGTGTGTGTGTGTGTGTCTTTGTCTGTGTGTGTGTCTGTGTGTGTCTTTGAATGTGTGTGTGTGTGTGTGTGTCTGTGTTTGTTTGTATGTTTTTGTGTGTGTGTGTGTATGTGTGTGTGAATGTTCATGTCTGTGTGTGTCTGTGTGTGTGTGTCTGTGTCTGTGTGTGTGTCTGTGTGTGTGTCTGTGTGTGTGTATGTGTGTCTCTGTGTGTGTGTGTCTCTGAGTGTTTGTGTGTGTAAGTGTGTGTTTGTCTGTGTGTCTGTGTATGTGTGTCTGTGTTTGTTTTTATGTGTGTGTGTCTGTGTGTCTGTGTCTGTTTGTGTGTGTATGTGTGTGTTTGTGTGTGTGTATGTGTGTCTGCATGTGTCATTGTGTCTGTTTGTCTATGTGTCTGTGTGTATGTGTGTGTCTGTGTGTCTGTGTATATGTCTCTGTGTGTGTGTGTGTGTGTGTGTGTGTGTGTTTGTGTGTGTGTGTCTGTGTGCGTGTATGTCTATATGTGTGTGTCTGTGTGTGTGTCTGTGTGTGTTTGTGTGTATGTGTATGTGTGTATGTGTGTGTCTGTGTGTATATGTGTGTGTGTCTGTGTCTGTTTGTTGCTGTGTGTGTGTGTGTCTGTGTGTGTGTGTGTTTGTTTGTGTGTGTGTGTGTGTGTTTGTGTGTGTGTGTGTGTATGTGTGTGTTTGTCTGTGTCTGTCTGTATGTCTGTGTGTGTTTGTGTGTGTGTGTGTGTACGTGTGTGTATGTCTGTGTGTATATGTGTCTGTGTGTTTAGCTGTATCTGTGTGTCTGTGTCTTTGTGTTTGTGTGTGTGTGTGCATGTCTGATTGTATGTGTGTCTATGTCTGTGAATCTGTTTGTCTGTATTTCAGTGTGTCTGTGTCTGTGTCTCTGTGTTTGTTTGTCTGTGTGTGTGTGTATGTGTGTGTCTGTGTGTGTGTGTATCTCTGTGTCTGTGTGTCTGTGTGTCTGTGTCTGTGTGAGTGTTTCTGTGTGTATGTGTCTGTGTATTTCTATGTGTGTGTGTGTGTGTGTGTTTGTCAGTGTATATGTGTCTGTGTGTGTATCTGTGTCTGTGTGTCTGTGTATGTGTATATGTGTGTGTGTGTGTGTGTCAATTTGTTTGTGTGTGTGTGTGTGTGTCTTTGTCTGTGTGTGTGTCTGTGTGTGTCTTTGAATGTGTGTGTGTGTGTGTGTGTCTGTGTTTGTTTGTATGTTTTTGTGTGTGTGTGTATATGTGTGTGTGAATGTTCATGTCTGTGTGTCTGTGTGTGTGTGTCTGTGTCTGTGTGTGTGTCTGTGTGTGTGTCTGTATGTGTGTATGTGTGTCTGTGTGTGTGTGTGTGTGTGTGTGTGTGTCTCTGAGTGTTTGTGTGTGTAAGTGTGTGTTTGTCTGTGTGT